>NW_024377349.1:0-16839 GCF_016835505.1 Polypterus senegalus
TAGGGTAGTCAGTTCCTCCTTGAGTACATTGGCCTGTGTGTGTGAAGGCTAACAGCATTAAAATGAACAGTGAAAGTGGGGTCTGCAGCAGCCTTTACTCGCAGCCACCCACGGCAAACAGATCGTTAAGAATTTGATTTGTCACACATGAAGTGTCATTTGCAGCCATCAAGCTGCTGTTAGGGTCTCCAAAAATTAGCCAAAAGAAAACCCCAGATTGAGTCCTCTTTTATCTCAGAGCTATCAGCCTTTTTAGTTCCAGTAGCTGTAGTCTGTGGAGTTCTGAATTATTATTGTGTGCTTCTTTGTTATTATTGATCAAAGAATCGTTATTCTGATTTGTAGAAGTCTTATGGTTTGTGTTCTGATTACAATAGTGGCTTGTCATATATTGTCTCTTTTATTATTTTATTGTCCCTATTTAACAATGTCCTACGTGTCACATTCCACGCACTCACAAAGAATTTCCCTCTGGGATAATAAAAGTCTTCTACCCGTCTGAAGAAGAGTAAAAATACATGCATAGAAGAACAGGGTTCAACACAGCGGTGACCAGACGAAGAGACTGGAACAAAGAACACTAAATCAAAGGGAGCAGAGGTGGGACCACACGTCATAATACCTCCTGAATAAACACACAAGGGGGTCTGAAATGGTGGAGGCAACTCTTAAAGTAGAACAAATGGCATCAGCGGGCAGAGCAGAAATAAAGGAGCTGAGAGTCCGTAGTAATCATCTTATATACAGTGCATGCCATAATACCTTCAAACATTTGCCATCATGTTTGCCATTATTCACCTCACATGTAGAAATAACGAAATAAACTCACCTTTACATAAAATTGTTGTTTTTATTTTACAAATCATACTGTGTTCAGTTCACAAACCATTTCACTTTCTTGTTCATTACTACCGGTCGCTTGTTTTCTCCTCGGGTGCAAGTATATGAAGGGATGAAGCAGACACGGAGAGGACAATCCAGAGCTGAAACCTCCACCAAAGCACTGGGTGCTTCCAAGTCCATCACAGGCCATGAGGAGAACACGGGAACTGCAGACATTCATCAGGCTGCTGGAGCGGAGAGGCCATAGTGAAGACTCTGCATGGACACATTGAATGGTCAGTCGCTCCAGCGGCCTTTTTGATTCTCAGCGCTGGCTTTACGTCTTCATGGATTACTGATGTGTTTTATTGTGTGATGAGGAATGTTGAACATGAGAATAGTTTTATTTTTTATCCAATAATGACAATGTTATAACAGTGAATCTTACATCCATTACTTTACAATCCTGAAAAGTGTATTTTTAACAAGAATTCTATTAAAACTGTTAAAGAGACAACTTGGTTGTGTTAAAGAAATACCAAAATACATGTGTCTGTGTTTATTATGTACTAAATTTACAAACCACTTTACTACAACAAACCTACTAAGCTGGGATAACTTACTTAGGATTATAAAAGAAAGTGAAAACTTTTAACAATTATAAAACATATTTTAAAGAGCCACAACAAACTGAGTTTTATTGAGATCTCAATGTAATTCGCCTTTATAAAGGTTTAAGTTTCTCTGTTTTCTGGACAGGCACAATGCTGTTCTCTGAAGTATTAATTGTGTTCTCTATGATGAGCAGCTGCGACTAATGAGACTTCACAAATATTAACAAATGTCAGTCTAAAGCAACCAAATCCTACGTTTTAATTGGACATCAAACCCTCATTTTGACCTTCAGTCGTCCATTTCAGTTCCTCACAGTCACCTCAGTGTGTTTAGTGAGCCAGCAGTGTGAGGTGAGGCCGACTGCTCAAATCTGCACAAGTCTGTCATCTGCTGCCAGCAATGAGGAGGAGTGCAGATTAAGTGCAAGGAATAGAAAACATTAACTTCATAATTAAAATGAAAATTTTAACGTTAAAACTAAAATGATATCTTATAAGTTGATTCTTAAACAAATCCCCACCAATAAACCAAGCTGAACAGAATTCCTTCTGAGCTCGGCTGTGGAATTTAGTGGTGAAATCTGAAAGCCTTTCAGACTGTAACTCCAAATATGAAAAGATGTTTAAATTTTTACAGATTTTGGTAAATTCTACACATGACTTAACAATCTATGATGGAATAATTAGTTCTGTCTCAAAATGAAGAAACTCAAGAATAATCATTTTACAATAATAATAATAATAATAATACATTTATTTCCCATGCTCAAGGTGCTTAGAGTCTTAGAAAAAAAAAACCAGAAAGTTTTAAAAGAATGAAAGCAACCAAAAAAATCTAAAAGCTTTTACGTAGCTGCTGAGTCTCCACATTCTGTGCTGTTTATTTCAATTCTAAAGCAAGTGTTATGGTAAATGTGGTGAAATAAGCAATACTCAAACAGTTGTCACACGTGTACCGCACATGAGCAACTAGAGAGCGGAGAGGTGGTGGCCAAATCAGGGTGTGACGCTGATCCTTTTCCCTTTTCTCTACTGCAAACCAATTACGGAAATTCTGCCTGACTTTAATGACATTGCTTTCGGTTCCAGCCCGTTGGCTTGTCACTAACCAGCCCCGTTCATTCAGTTCCTCTGTCTCACTGCATAAATCCACCATTTTAGCTTTATGAAAGAGGTTTTCTTTTCGACCTCCAAAGATTTGTTTCTTTGCATCAATGGCTACTACAATACCTGGGGCAGCTACCCCAAACCTTTTGGCTTCTTTTGTCTTTATTGGTGTGACATTGGCATTGTCAACAGGATGTTTTACCCAGGAGTCCCTGGAGCAGGCTCTAGAAAGGCCAGGAAGGATAACGTCATTAACAATCAGATGGAAGAGTACCTTCACCAAGTTGCTGGGGGGTAGGATCATTACCACAGTTGGAAAGACCTGGTTCAACCACAACTCCCCAAGGGTTATAACTGTACAAGTAGATCCCAGATGAGGTGCAGAAAGACCTGCAGGGTAGGGTGGTCAGGCAGGGAAGACCCAGGAGACTCATTATAGCCACCAAGGCAGAGCACTTGACTAAATATAGAGTGCTTCAGACCAGAACAATAACATGGTGGAATTTGACTGACGTAACCCACTCACAGCATTCTCTTTATTAGCCAGGCGGGACACTGGCTAAGGCCAGAAGAAACAGTGTCCGCCAAATAGTGGAGCAGTTCGAATGATGAACTCATCAAAATAAGTAAAGGCTTTTCAGTTTCTTAACACTAGAATTAACAGAGACTACGAAAAAACTCCTTAGATCCGTCCACCTTAAATTGTTTCTCACCCCTCCATCAGCGTCTTTTGTTCTTTAAATGTGTTTGATAAGCGGCAAACAGCTGTGATCTGCAATCACATCACCACCGACACACAGTTTTCTCGAACTCCAAGTCTGTTTACTTGTGTGTCAGTTGCTAGTGTTGTATAGAGTGAGAAGTCAGCAAAAATGACACTTTTAAAAATACTATATGGTTATTTGGGACACTTGCATTTCATGTGTGTTCTGTGTCTACAATAGTCTATGTACAATGCTTACATCGTTAAAACAAGAAGCGTAATAATTGACAGCTCTTTACAACTCTAAGTAACTGACATGCAGGTAAACAGACTTGAGCTGAGATAACCAGCAAATGACAGAATAAATACTATTTTAAAGTTTATAAGGGCCAAGGTGGTCACCCAGCCCCTCTCTGTCCTAATGTGACTTTGACAAATCATATCAGTAGACATCCGCTGAGAAACAAGCCTGAAGAGCGTGGACTAATAGATATGCTTTCAAACAGAAGATGGCGCTGATTTCCTGACCGTGTTTAACTTGCTTCACATGCCTCAAAATACGACTAACCATGAACAAACTTAGGCAAATGAAACAAGATATCAAGCATCCATCGCTGAAACCAAACACGGTCACGAGGGTCAGCTGGGGCCAATCCGTAACATAGGGCACAAGGCAGGAAACAATCCGGGCAGGGTGCAAGCACCTGCAGTGAAACAAGATATATAAGTTTTAAAATAGAATTTTTCTTAAGTAAAATTTGCATTTTTAATATCAATTTTTGTGTAAACTGTTTTTGCTTTGAAAGTTACTAAAACTTTAAAGTGAAAATATTTTGTCTGTGAAATTGTTTGGAACACAAGTCAAGAGCATCACTTTGGTATGTGGAAAGTGCAGTAAATGACAAGTGAACGTACCCTTGACAAGTTTCTCCGCATTGGTGCATGAGCCGTCAAAACAAATTCTCTGAGAGACACTTTCAACAACTTCATCAGTGCAGCGGATTGTGCAACCTGCAACTCGTCAGCCCTGAATGGGGAAAAGAAAAATCCATCAGGAAATAAATTAAATAAAGCTCAGTGCGAACTACTCAGAAACCTGAGACGACATCCTGACACCAGAGAGCAAAATCAAGGAATTTAACAGCCAAATGACTATTGTGTGTTTATATAATGGCATTTCTGAACAGACATCACAATCAGGAAATAAGACACACTGAATCAAATTTAGGATCTGAGTGGACAGTCACAGCATTGTTTGGGATTAGTGACTCGGAAAAACGGCTTACAAAGAACTTTCAAGTGTTTGAAATTAACATACTTAGCGTTTATCTAAACACACGGATATGAAACATCAGGGGCCTCATCTATAATGTCACGTGCATAGAATTCACAATAAAACAAAGTTTCTGAGACAAAAGTGGAAATGCACTTATGAACAAAAAAGTCGAATACATAAATCTGACACTCCTTCAACCTCCATGTTCTTATGCTACATAAATCCTGGACAGCGTGAAATGTAACACACTGCTGCCACCCACCCTGACTCCTCCCAAGTACTCCTCTTTGAATATACAAATCAATATAAATAGCCCTTCAGCTCAGTGTTCTATGAAAGATAATGACAAACGAATGGGAAAAAAAAAGAAGAAGAAATCTCAGAGAATACCAGAAGTGGGCTTAAGAAAAATGTACAATTTGTTGGTTTTAAGCAGTGAGTGTAATAAGCAACAAAGAGAGCGATCAGTGACAAAATTGTAAAAGAAAGTTGTCAGATATCAAAGTCATCATGAAATGGAGTCATAGCCCACCGTCTGAGTGTATTAGGGATACTGAGAATTCTATACACCATGGTCATAATGAATGAAAAATTTCATGCATACATACTCCAGTTCTTCAAAACCATGGAAGCGGTTTTGACCTATCTCGGCTAAAAAGCAGAACTGACCCAGCAATATGCCATGGATGATTTGCAGGGAAAGGAAAATCTCCACTGATCTCATTCATCAGAAAAATCTGAATGAGGCATAAGGCGGCTGTTCACATTAGTTTATATTTAGTGGCTGACATTCCTGTGTACACTGCTTTTTGTCAAGTGATAATTTTCAGCCCTAAGATTGAACCTTATACCAAGCTGCGACAGGGCAGGTTCAACTTTCAGCATTAACTTCAATGGCGATAGAAGGGACTTTTAATGGAACTGAAGCTTTGGACTAACGAAATCTGTCTGAGTACAATCTGTAGAAATAATTGAACTGTTTTGAGGAAAGAGAGGAGGATGGTTGTTTACAAATAATCCGAATTTTTAGTGAAGTAAATATTTGCGATTTTCTAAATAATATTGCAAGTTTATGAGTTATTATTGATGTTTTTATGTGTGTCGCAGCTGTGGCTACAGTAGAAAGAACTTGCTCACCTGGTTTGACTATTCAATATTAAAGGCATTTATTGTGGCTAGCGTTATCATATATATATATATATATATATATATATATATATATATATATATATATATATATATATATATATATATATATATATATATATATATATATATATATATTCGAGGAAGGGGTTGCAGTGGTGTACACCTGCTGGGCCAGAATTAGGGAGAAACACATGTGGCGTACTCTTGCATTATTTGACGGTAAAACTATTTATATATATATAAGAGCAAAGCAGCCGGTGACTTATTGAGGCAGACAGGTGAGGAGCACTGCAATAACGCAAACCGATGTGAGTGCTGCGTCAAGGCCGATCTAAATGTGTGATCAGATTCGAAAAATATATGCGCAGTTCTATTTGGATATAAGTAGGTTCCTATTTAGTCGACAGAAATACTTTTGCTTGGGAATATAGGATTGAATTTAGTCTTTACATTTCCTGGGTGAAGAAAAACCATATGCAATATTCGTTAACTTTATACCTACCAAACATATTTCACTGTCGACTAAATAGTACTTATATTTAAATTTAAATAGAGCTTAAAACAGATGCAATGGTTGTAATACCCGCGGCACTAAGTGCAGTGGAAATTAAGGAGTCATCCGTTTTAACAAGCAGCGTATTACTGATACGAAATAGCCTGCCCATTTAATTATTTAAGATAGATGGGTCAAATTAGATTTTGTACAAATAATGTTTTTTATTTTTTCTTCCACCGATGGATTCTGGTACCCCGGTAACAACTGCTCACACTCAAGGGTATACATATATATGTGTGTGTATATATGAAGATATATATATATATATATATATATATATATATATATATATTTATATATACAGATCCATTTTCTAACCGTAAACCTGGAACACAGGGTCAAAAGGGTCTGCTGGAGCCACATCCAAGCCAACACAGAACTCAGGCAGGAGTTAATCCTGGGCAGGGGTGCCAACCTACCTTGGACACACAAACACAACTGCTTTTAAGCACACACTAGAATATTAGAATCGCCAAGGGCGGAAAACCCCAAAACCTTTATGTTTTATTGTCTGTTTCTTTACAGTGTATATATATATATATATATATATATACTGTATATGTGTATATATATATATGTATATATATATATATATACAGTAATCCCTCGCTATATCGCGCTTTGACTTCGGCTTCACTCTGCTCCCGCGGATTTTTAAATGCCGCGTAAATATATATCACAGATTTTTAGCTGAGTTCATGATTTCTGCGAACAATGGGTCTTTTAATTTATGCTACACACAACTTCCTCGGTCGTTTGCCGTGATTTTATACAAAGGGGCCTTCTGGCAGATTGTAGAAGCTACCCAATCAGAGCATATGTTACATATTAACTAAAACTTCTCAATGCTATAAGATGTACTCTCCTACTGGCGATTATGGGTGTTTATCTGCCTCTATCTCACCCTCTCTGACATTTCTCGCCCACCGCGGAGGAGATGTGAGCCAGAGGCTTTTTTACTGAGGCTGTTTGCTTAGAAGATACTGGCGGCTCCTCCTAAAAAATGCAGCGGCAAACTTAAAAGCACACGTGTTGATTTTTTGATTGTTGCTTTTCTTGCTAGCTCTCTCTCTCCTCTGAAATTCTCTGCTCCTGAAGAAAGATCTATTGCATTCTTTAATTGTGAGAAAGAACTGTCATCTCTGTCTTGTCATGGGCACAGTTCAAACTTTTGACTAAAGGGTGTTATTTCATGTCTAGAAGCTCTAATGTTAACAGTGTGGGAGAGTTTATAAGGGCTTAAAATATATAAAAATAATTACACAAACATATGGTTTCTTGGCAATTTTTCTCTATCATGGCGGGGTTCTGGAGCATAACCCCAGTGATCGAGGAGGATTACTGTATATGTATGTATGCAGTATATATGTATATGTATGTATATATATATATTTTGTGTGTACGGCTGGTGGAACCCAGCCGGTACATAGAGACCGGGAGGCTAGTGCCTCCTCCCACGACCACAGTGGGCGACCGCCCTGGTTTGTTGGTGGCCTCAGGTAGGGGCTTGGAAGGCCCAACCCTGTGAGGGCCTGTGTTACCGTCAGGATGAGCCCGGTGCCTGAAGAACCTGGAGCCCAGCACTTCACCATACCGGAGGTGCTGGGAGGAGAAAAGAATAGGGACACCGGGAGTCTTCGGGTGCGCAGCCGGCACTTCTGCCACCGTTGGTGTGTCCGCAGATGCCGGGAAGCAGCTGGGCTCCATCTCAGGGGTGCTACAAAGGGGCCGCCTCCCAGCAGTCGAGGCGGAGTCGGGTGGAAGGGACAGAGCTGAAGAGGACTGGAGGCGGCCAGAAAGAGCACTTGGGACTGTGTGAAAGCCAGACTTTTGGGGAGAATCGCTGATGGAGGCATTAGGTTTGTGCTGGACACTGTAAATATTGTAAATAGTGTGTGTTGGGTGAGCGAGCGATGTCAATCTGTGTCTGTGTTCAGGGCCAGTTCTAATGTATATATGTATATATGTATATATATGAATATGTATATGTGTATATATATGTGTGTATAATACAAATACATTGACAATCATGTTATGTTATTTCAAAATATTTCTTTTCTTTTTTCAACACACTACTTCTCCGTTCTTGAAGTGCGGGTATTTTGATAGTAATAATAATAATAATAATGTTATAAAACAATGAAAAATATATATAATATGAAGCAAAAGTGACTTAAGTTGTGCAATATTACAACTGTAGTGCATGTTTACAGTGAGGTGATTGTACTTACAAGTACAAACAGTTCTATAAGAACACTTGATGGTTGACTGTGTTCATATCTCTCAGGATAAACTGTTTCTAGACGATCTTGGGAAAGGCTCTAAACATTGCCGTACAGGGGAAAAGTTCAAGCAGACTGTGCCCATGGCTGAGGCAGCGTGTGCTTGATGCTGTATCCCGTAATCCTCTTTCTGATCAGCTGCTGTGGGGCTGTGATTCCCACACTCAAAATACAATGGGTTGAATACTCTGGTGGTGCACTAAAATGTACTTCAACAACTATAATTATTTGGAAAAAGTTTGGCCATTCTGGCTAACACCATTTATTAACTTTAGGTTGATTACAGTGAATGCCTTAAACTAAAATAGCCATCGGTTAATTTCAATTGTGTTTGATACACGTGTCAAGGAGGATGTGAATCTAAAAAAATAAAGGGAAACCATACAGGAACAATGCTTTTCTTTGACTCTAGGTGCCGCTTCAGTTTGCAAAAAAGTGAGTACACAAGTGGGGGAGATTTTGTGAGATGTGCATGACTTTACAGCAAGCTTAGTTTTATGCATTGTGATGAGCGTGGAAAGAAGGCATTCACAACATTTTTATGCATCACGCGCAATTTATATGAGCCCAGGTCTTTATTAACCAGTCACTTAAAAAGACACTTGTGTTCAAATCCTCACTAAAGCATTAATTACAAAAGTAAACTTTCTTTTTGTGTGTAAGTAGCAGGAGCCATTGTGCTCTACAACAACACTGCAGCCATTTGAAAAATAAAGAGAAGCCCTGAACAATTTGCCAGTGTGCCTCTCAAAAGGGAATAAATGTGAACGAATGCAATATTTATGTGACATAAATAAAACAGGAAAACTGTAGGGCTGAAAAAGAAGTGAAATGCGTTCAGTGCAAGAGAAAAGACAAGAGAGTGTGACAGTAGCCGTGTCTGTAGCATTCACTGTATTTACGTTAATATCTAATAATGGGAATTAAGGTAAATTGAATCAAATTTATTAATGTCAAAAATAAGAATGTTCAGCTGATTTGTTGCCTAAAGATTCAATAAAAATACACCTAAAAGAATTCATTTCAAACATCAGGACCACTTAACTTAATAACATTGCTTCGTGATGATAAATTCTATCGGGTTTTCCTATTCAGTCATTTTAAATAACTTGTGTCCACATTCTCAGCTAAAGGCTTGAGTAGCGGCAGTTCTGAGGCATGCGGGGAGCTGGCAGAGTGCGCTCTTTCTCTCTTTCCTGTAGACCATTCCTGGGAGATTCCATCTGCCTCTCTTGAGCTTAACTCGGGACCACCGCCCGTGGAAGGAGGCATTACTGGCTCCAGCCCTTGTGATGTCATGTCCGGAGCTCGAACCAGCTGAACACTTAGGCCTGATCCTTATGACCTCCTTCCTGTCTTCCCTTTAAAAGCCTGTCCCTTTTCCCTAAATCCTCAATCTTGTTTTGGACTCATTTGTATGCAATTCGAGTGCTGTTTATTTTGATAAAAGCGACTTTTGCAGCGGGATACCAGAATATCACGGTGGCTGCTCAAATCTTTATCTAAGTATGTCTCATTATTGTGAAGCCTTGATGCTTCATCATTTTATTGATTTTTCTTTTTGTGTTTTTCTTCTACCTTTTTCTAACCTCGTTATTTCAAACAAACATTTATTATTTGAGTCTGACTCTGTCCTGGCGCGGGCACCTCACAGTAACCCGTGAGTGGCTTGTGCCATGAGGGACATCGGCTAGGATTTGCACATGTCTATAAAAAATCAAATCACCCGACATGTCAAACGTTTACGAACACAATCTGTGGAGCAGAGCTAAAAGTCACGGCACAGTGTAGAAGTCGACTGTTTGTTTATTAAGGGACTGATTATCAGACATTTAATAATTAAACTTAGTTCATCTAAAGTTACTGATGTGGAGTAAGAAACACAAACAGAGTACAGTATGTGAGAAACTAAAGAGTACAAATTATTAATACTAGAAAATATTTAATATCGCGAAATAAAAATATGAATTATCGAACTGAATATTATGGTGTGCTGTCAAGTCAAGTTTTCAAACTTACAATAATTCAAAATCACTGAAGAAGCAGGGCTAAATATTTCAAAACTCAAAATTATTTAATTGCTTTTTTGAATCAGAGACTAAAAAAGCGTAAATAATTGGATTAACGTAACAACAGAAAGTCAAATAAAGTAAAAGGTAACCAGCAGACCATAAATCCTCCATCACCAGTCCAGCAGTCCTGTGTTTGATCGACCTGGGCACACAGACAAAGTACGCAGGTACCAAAGTGACTTTATCTGCAGGTGGAATCTCCACTCAACTGTTGTTCTGCCTTTGTCGAAATGACTCCATGGGCTTAGCCAGCCGCGTCTAAGATTGAGTGGCGTACATATGTGCCTTTGTGAGCATGTCCATATCGATCACACAGGAAGCTCTGCAGTCTACACTTTGTGACTTCGCCATAGGAAGACAAATAAATAAATAAAAAGGTAAATAATAGCTTTTATATAGTGTATACATTTTTATATAAAGACCAAAAGAACTTTGCATATTTGTAGAGGCTTTCTGTAAAGCGTGCTTTTCTTTTGAGAAGGACTTGTCACGTGTGGCAGATTATTAGCAAGACTTCACTGCAGGTACCAATTACCATTGTTGCCCACCATTGCAAGGCAGGGTTAATTATGGCTTTCTGAGCTGTGATGCAAGAATGTCAACTCATTGTAGCAATGCCCTGTTTGGTTGTCACTTATGTAAATGAAATTAGACAGTTCCATATTTTGAGTATTAACAACACAAAATGAATGTTTGCATAGTTCCTTTGCTGCTGTGTGTGCAGTCCATAATTAATTGTGGTGGCTGCGTGGTGGATCAACCTCACTGTGGTGTGGGGCAGCCAGAACCCCTTTCTTTGTCATGGTATAAATAAAATACTTACAAATAAGCATGTCTGCCATGCTATTCTTCAGCAGTGGCCGATTTGTATCGCTGAAACCCCAGCTTTAAATACCTCAGAGCTGTGGCTGCCCGTTTCATCACTGGCCACTGTCCATCAGTGGTGCAGAAAAGCAAAGCAGTTCAGGGCAAGAAACCCACCGAACACTTGGCTAAATGGTGGTGCAAACAGTGCAGGGTTTTCTGCCGCTTCACTTTCTTTCAGGATTGCATGAGAATATTTTACAATTGAAGACAAATTATATTATCTTTCTTGGTTACCTACTTTCTGTGGTTCATGACTAGAAACCAAAACATGTAACCCATCAAATAGCAAAGATGAATGTCTACAATTAATGTGGATACTGTGACCATTTTACTTTTAAAAACAGCATTGGCCGTCACCTTTGTTCCACACGTGCTAATTGTCCACTTTTCTAAAAATTAAAGCTACTAACATATTTCATTCATTTGAAGATGACTTTGTATTTGACTTTATATCCTGTGCACTGGAAATTATGTTGAAATTTGTTGTCTCATAAAAGAACAAAATAATAAATAAATAAACTGGGCAAAAAATAAACTGGACTAGTTAAAAATACACTAAGTTAATTATCACTGTAGGGGTGAAAACTGACACCCGCTGGTCTTCTCCAAGTCCCAAAAGAGGCCGCATGTTGTAGAATGTTTTAAAGCGGACTGGCCTGCCACCACTACTATGGCACACTGGGATTCTTCTCCTCAGTTTGGGCTACCAGCTTTGATTGTAATCTAACTAGAAACACTGGTCCATTCCATCGAGGACTCAGATTCCAGTCTCCTGAAGCTTTGGGTAGCAGCCTGACTGCGCACCTAAGATATTTATGTACATTGGCAGTATATTCGATTAAACATTCATAAAATGATAAATAGTAGCAACAATTGGCATGGTGGTGCAATGGTAGTGCTAACATCTCTCTGATTCGGAGGCCGGGTTCGTTCCGGGTCGCCTGCATAGAGTTTGCTTGTTCTCCCGTGTCTGTGGGTTTCCTCCCACAGTCAAAAGACATGCTGGGTTAAATGCATTGATGATCGTTATCCATAGTGTGTGTGTGTGTGTGTGTGACGTGTGTGTGTGTTGTGATTGGTTCCTGCCTTGTGCCTGTGCTGCCTGGGTTGTTTCCTGGGACGCACAGCAGCGACTCTCATGTTGGATATGAGGTGGACAATGACTGACTTCAGTTGTGCTTAACATGCTGTAAGCCGGGTGTGTTGAGGAATCTAACTAAAAAACAAATTATAAATATTTTATATTATATCCGTCAGTTCATACAGCTTTTCAGGACAAATGTGTTAGTAATATTTACAACAACAACAACATTGTTATAGCATTTCTTTTTGGTACATAAAAGTGCTTTGCTGAACATGAAAAATAAAAGACACGGTAGTAAATAAGTCAACATTAATTGACATAGAATGAAGTAAGTCCGATGGCCAGGGGACAGAAAAAAACAAAAAAAACTCAGGCGGCTGGAAAAAATAAAATCTGTAGAGTTTGAATAAAGAGACCATGAGCCCTCTGGGCATTCTACCTAACATAATCAAACAGTCCTCTTTGGATTTGGGTTTTCATGGAAGGACCTGATGATGATGGTCACGTAGACTTCTGACACTGGTCCATCAATGTTGGTGCATCAGGATGCTTTGAGTAGGTGGTGGTGGCGCAGGCGCCACCACAAAAACGGAAAAAAGAAACAGAAGAGAGTAGGGGTCAGTACGGATTTTGAGCCACCATGAATGGTATTCTTGTGAATTGAACATACAGTATCGGTCCAATGCAATTAAAGTAAAGTTATAAAAGCCATGTTGCAGTAATGTGTTTTCAGCAGTGTTTTAAGCTGCTCTACTGTATCAACCTGGTGAATTCCTATTAGCGAGCTATTCCAGATTTTTAGGTGCACTGTAACAGCAAGGCCGCCTCATCCCATGTTTAAGTTTAGCTCTTGGGTGCAGGAGACACTCATTTTGAGGATCTAAGTTTACGATTTGTAATATAAGGTATCAGAACATTCGATATAAGATGGGTGAGATTATTTGAAGCAGTAAACTACTCAAAAGCAGAATTTTAAAGTCAGTGGGTGGCACAGGTAACTAGTGTAGTATTAAAACTGGAGAAATGTGTTTCGGATTTTTCTTTCTAGTTAAGATTCTGTGACTGCATTCTGCACTCGTTACCAAACGTTTGTCTCTTTTTTGGGTGGTCCTAAAAGTGCGTTACAGTAATCCTAGTGTTTGAAAACAATGAATTAATTTCTCAGCATCTTTCAATGATATAAGAGGTCTAACTTTAGCTGTTTCTTAAGTGAAAAAATGCATCCTATTAGTCCTGTTGGATGTGATTTAAAATTTAGATTACAGTCTACAGTTACCCTAAGTTTCTTCCATCTTAACTTTTAATCCCCATGCATCAGTTTTATTTCACAAAGTATCCTCATAGATCCATTGTGCTAATGCTGAAATTTGATTTTCTTTTTATTTGTTTGAAAATTACTATTCATCCATTCAGAAATACCAATAAGACATTGTGTTGTTAGTAGATTGAAGGAGTCAGGGGTTATCAGGTGCTATTGATAAGTACAGCTGGCCGTAGTATCTTGCGCTGTGGCATTGTCACGTTGTGCCCTGAGATAATCGACCCTAGCAGGCTATGTAGATTAGAGGCAAGCGGACCCAGGATGGGTAGCGGACACCATATCGGATATCGTACGACTTTGAGTTGTGATTACCACAACTAACAAATAATTTTCTCCTGCCAGGTAGTTCAAACCAATTTAAGACCCTGCCAGAGGCCACCCATTGACTAAAAGCGATTTCTAAGAATATTGCAGTCAATTTGTCAAAGTAAACTCAGTTGAGCAGGATGGTGGAATAAATGGCCTCTGTCTGCCTTTACCCACATAGGTTACTACTTTACTTGAGTGCAGTTTTACACCAATAGCTTGTGATTTGTTCTAGAACCTGATTGAAATTTATCAAGAAACTAGAATTTATCAAAAACACCTTGCTTTGCCAAGACAATATGAAACCAAATCTTAGAAGTTAAAGTTTTGAGTTAAACTCATATTAATGTTTGTAATTTGAATAGAATATACATTCTTTCTTAGTCATAACTTATGGTATGTATTTTCCCCTATAAGTTTGCAAGAGATAGAACCTTCTTACTATAACTGAGAAACAATTGATAATAAACTCAATTGTATTGAAACAAGTCCCAGTAAGAGGGACTTGAAAAGACCATTTTCAAAGCTTAGAAATGGGATAAAGCGCCACCAGTTTTCAAGATCGTTTAGAAATGGTTCACAGAAATGTTTTGGAAATGGTAAGCCGATTTGAGATGTAACAAGATTAAGCCTAGAACTGAACATTTCTTAACATATGAATTTTCTTTTTTGCAATTTTAAATTTCTTTTTTGTGTGAACTGTTTTACTTTTAAAAATGAACATATTTTGTCTGTGGAATCATTTCTGCACATCAGAGCTTTTGTTGAATCATTTTGAGTTCAAGCTGCAGAACTGGTAATTTTGGGGCTTGGCTACATTTTTGTCAAAACTGGCTATCTGAGGGCCCTGAACTTGAGCTGGAATCTACACCATCGAGCAGGAGACACTTCTGTAGAACTTCGTCCAATGAAGAAAAGGACTGAATCATCCAAAAGGTTACTGTGCTCTTATCCTACTGCCTCGGATAAGTTGCCGTCGAAAATAAAGTCGCGTGCCAGGAAGATTTAAAAGACTGTGATATTATAAAAGGCGTCTTGAAAAGAGACATTTTGGATGATTGGATGTGCTTTTCCTGAGTCATTGAAGCTTTATTTCAAGTAAGTAATCTGCTTTGTTTGAGCGTCCCTATTGTGCGAAATTGCTGTCGAACGTCCTGTCATTTTCGAACTGTTGTCATGGCAATTTCTAAACGGGAGCTCAGCGAGATCGGCAGTGATCTGAGTACAGACTCGAAGTCAGAAATATAATTAGAGATCTTAAAGATCAATAAGTCAGAGTAAAAGTGTCACATGGCGGATTAGGAGACTCTTGGACGGTTGAGCGCACCTGGAACACATTCGCCGGCGGGGAATGGCGGTACTAACTCTCCGTCTGCTTCCTCATAGGAAAAAGAACCCTCCGCCACCATAAGCCGGGTTTTGACCGCAGGGTACTTCCACCTTCCTCCACCATCTTGTCCTGCGTCATCAATCCCATCCTCCCTCACGGTCCTTCCCAGCATCCCTCCACTTCGGCTCCTCCCTAATAAAATGGCGCACCGCGCCTATCCGTCGCGCATTTGGCAGTTTGTTTATGTTTTGACCTTATATTTGAATATTTATTGTGGATTCTCGATAATATACGGGCCAGAAAAAACCCCAAACCTTTTGCTTCTTCTCATAAGTCTTTTACAAAAGATAAGCTTTCCGTGTTCATAAATGAAATTGAAAGTCTTCAACATTCGAAATTGCTTAATCATAGCAAAAAAATTTGAAGAATATTTTGTGCGATGCACAGAGAGATAGAGGAGTTACACAAAAGCTATCTTCTATGTTAAGTAAGGAGGAAGCAATTAAGAAACGAAAACAACATTACGGAAGCTCTAGAAATGGAATGAATTTATTGTCACTACAGCAGCATGGCTAGAAAGCAAATAGATTGTTAACACATGAATCTGATGAACAACTAGTTAATCAATTTAAAGACATGCAATTACAAGAACGGGTTCATTCAAAGTCAAAAACATGAAAGACATCTCCTCAGTTAAAGAATGCCCTTGATATTAAACTTGATTCTTTAGTTCAGAAAACTGCTACTGCATTATCATTTTCTACAGCAGTGTTGATTGAACAGTTGACACTCGATAGTATCCTACAAATGCTACATGAACTTAAAGCGGAAGAGAGGAACAAGCCACAGACACACAGAGTTCCAGAAATGATATACTAGATGTGCTGAGTGCGGAATCAAGTCGAATATCAGAAGAATGAAGCGAATGTCGAAAGCAATCACGGACATGGCTAAATCGTTAATTGATCAAAGATCAAACACCTGCTCCAGCAACCCCAGCTCCGAGGTGGGAAATACCTCACAGGCAGGTCCCTTTATTTTCAGGAGACCCATTGGCATACAGATTTTATTGGGCCTTTGATAACGCTGTTGGGGTTGTGTTGAAACCCTCAAGATAAATTAGATTATTTAATCCAATTCACACAAGGTCCTGCTCAGGATTTGGTTAAACGCTGTGTGCGACTGCCATCAAGTCGAGGTTATCAAAAGGCCAGAAAGGAACTTGAAATTTATTTTAGTGATGAAGTATTCCTCAAGTATACATAGAAAAGGCATTGAAGAGGCTTCAAATAAAACAAAATGATAGTGCTGCTCTGAGAGAATATGCATCAATGCAGGAAGTCGAGATGC
>NW_024377350.1:0-25000 GCF_016835505.1 Polypterus senegalus
ACTTGAAAGTGCCATCAGCCGGGCGGCTTGTCACACTTGTAGTATGCCTTGAGGATGTCACATTACACGACTAAAATTCACAAAGGCTGACAAAGCCACACGACCGCCCGACGAGTTGACCGCCTTAAGACAGACGGTAACGAGCTGCCTGACAGCACCGGTGCTTCTCTGAACGGTTTCACATCAAATTAAATTTTATTTGTCACATGCAATGCACACAGCACAAAACAGAGTGAAATATTTAATTGCTATTGTTAAAGACGAATATAAAAAGGCAATAAACGACAATACACGACTTTATAGATATAACAAAAATCATTATGTTAAATGACAACAATAGCATGCATTAAATTAAGATTTTAAAACAAATTCTGGGTGTGACGACTAAAATCCTAGTATCTGCCTGCATTTTTCCTCTTTTACATTCTGTCGAGTCGAATCTTTCATTATGTTATCATAAAGCGTCAGTTTGTTAGTTTCTTTGGTAAAATATACTAAATCAGCTTAACTTTGACGAAGTAAACTTCTTAAATGAACCCCAGGCTCAGCTTTCTAGAACTGCTGATCTCTCAGTGGAAGTGTAAACTCACCCTGATATCAGCTTCTTGGGACTATTTATTTATGTATCTATTAATTTAATTGTAATTTATTTATTCATTAAGACCACAGATTTTGATTGCCTTTCATAACCTAACAACACTCACCGTGTATTTCAGACAAGTGGGCTTCATTTCATGGCTCTTACCTAATATGATCCAATCACATTAAGTAAGAGTCACACAATTTATTAATCAAGCGATCAACGGCAGGGATTAGTTCCCCCTTAGAGTTTCGTGATATTAGTTCTACGGATGTGTTTGCTGCACAATACACCTTTATAGAATGGGCAGCCTGCATAAACGGGACATTTAGTTGAATTTCAGTTATTAATCCGGATGCAAAGCCTCAAAACCGGACTGTACCGGTAAAAATTGGACGTCTGGCCACCCTGCTCTTGCCTGTCGCACCGCATTTCTGTCCGAGTCTGAAATCTGACTGAAGGACACGACGCGTGCGCTGCATAATTTGTTCAGTGTGTGACATGCGCATTCATTCGCACCTTAATGTACACATGCGCAGTGTCTCTTCCGGGCATTTTGAGCTGCGTTCGGACGCGGCTGCTCGAATTCCCCATTTCAATCTATTGCGAATGCACGCACAATTAGGAAGAAAACTGCAAGTGGGAAATTCTGTCTGCATGAAGACAGTTTGGAAGGATTTCTGGTTTTATGTTTTTGTATTTCGGCACGACACCTTTATGCAATAATTTTCAAAAACAGAATACCTTAGGACAGTTTGCAGATACTGTCTTGTCCAGTTGGAGCGCAGGAGGATTTTAGTGATCGTCTTAAGGGTCACGCAGTGAGGCACAGGATGGAGCATTGAGGTGTAAAGTCGTCAGAACCTGCACTGTGCTTATAAACTCTCTGGACAACCCGTAACTTTTAAGTCGGGGCCGAGGACCGTCTCGCCATGCAGCACCGGCCGCTGCAAGCTAAGCATGAATCGAAGGAAGAGGACGGGGACGAAAGTTTAATAAATCGTGCCTCAGGGACCGTGGAGTCACTTTATAACGGAGCACGCGCTGACATGAACGAGACGTGCGGTGACCGGGGTGAGTTTACACCCGAAATGAGGCGAGGTTGTGGGGATTATGAAGAAGTATTACCGCCTTTTTGATGTCACGCATGCTGGACTGCCAGACGCCGTAATGCCCGACGGTGACACCGCATGTATGGCCAGTCGTTCGCGCTGTTCTCGGCTCCCGCACAGTGCCGTCGTTAATTGTGAAGTTGCAGGTGAATTAGCGGTGTGATCCGACTTTGAAAGCTGGAAGCAAAGTGTGTTAAAAGGGGTGTCAGGAATACTACTTTTCAAAAAGGGGGCAATTTTCCAACAGTTTCTGTTACTAATGAATTAAATTATTTCAGGTTATCTCTTCAAAAAAATCAATTTTCTTAAACCGCACATCCAGAGCAGTGGAGCCTGTCCTAGCAAGTGTCACTTTTAAGGCAGGAACAGCACATGGGCAGGGCGCCGGTTCATCACAAAGCCGAACATTGTTAATCTTATGGTGGTGTTTTATCTTGGTAGAGTAATATATTTTGCTCTACTGTCCCCTATTGTATTATTAATATGTAGCCTTAGAATACCTAATCTCACAGACTTACCACTGTATATAACTTCTCGCCACCTTCTCTTCTATATCTACAAACTCAGGCAATTAGATGTAGTAAAAAGACAAGCAGGAGTTAAGTTACACATAAAATAATGTATTACTGATAATATTCATAAATAATAACAAAATGCAAAGTACATTTGAATATTGGCAACCATACAACCTGATAAAATGGTGATGTGTAATTCAGGTGGCACACAGACTTGCAGTTACTTCAAATGTCTCTAGTTAAAGCATCGTTGGTGCTCAGCTTTCAGCCACATGTCTGTTCAATATGGCTGCTGAGCTGTGCTCTTCATTGTGTTGTCTTCATCATCACAGGTTAGCAAGAGAGATGCTTCTTCATAATATGTGGGTCAGTCAGAGAGAATGTGGTTGAGCAAGCAGATTTATAGGTTTTCTGTCCAACTCCCTACAGCGAATAGGACATCATGGTACTTGAAGGCCTCTGAGACAAGCCAATTCCAAACAGCCATACCTCAGACCAATGGGGGAATAGAACATCGTATCTCCTGCCCCACCAGGACCATATATTACGCTAACCTGGCTTTGTGTGGGGGATGGGGGAAAAGACTTTAGAGAAGAAATACTCAAACTGGGTTAAGACACATCCCCCCAAATCCTGTCATAAAATTAGAAAGAGACTTCGTCGTAAAGGGGGGCAAACACAAATGCCTCTCACCAAAGTAACACTAAATTACATTGGTTTGCCTAAATTCTACATAAAGACATACAAAACATTTATCAAGTTATATGCAAAATCTCACATCACAACAGGTGGTTTATTAGATATTATTTTTCCCGCAAGGGGAAATTAAAATTTTACAGAAGATCCAAAAATAAATAAAATATGACACAAATAAACTAAATATGACACACACACAAACACACACTATATGGTAAAAAGTTTGTGGACACCTGACCATCAGAAATAATATGAAGATGCCCAAACCTCACCCCTGTGACTAAAACAAGTCTCCACTCTTTTGTCCACAAAATGTTTCCATGTGTCTTTGAGGACAGACACAGACGTTTGACAAGAAGACCTGGCTCACCGTCAGCATTTCAGATCAAAGTGTTCAGCAGGGTTGTGATCAGCACTCTGTGCAGGCCAATCAATTCCTCCATGTCTTTGTGCCCGGTGGCACAGTCATGCGGAAACAGATAAGGTCCTTCTCCAAGATTTTGCCACAATGTTGGAAGGACACAATTGTCTAAAATGACTTTGTATGCTGCAGCATTAACAGTCCCCTTTAGCTGAACCAAGGGGCCGAGCCCAAACCCTGCCACTATCCCCCCTCGACCCAGCTTTACGGCAGGCACTATGCAGTCCAGAAGGTAGCGTTCAAACTCAGATTGGTCCATCACACTGCCAGTAATGAAGCATGATTCATCACTCTAGAAAACACGCTTCCTCTGCTCCAAAATTTAATGGTGGTGTGCTTTACGCCACTACTGCCGATACTGGGGATTGCACATAGTGGATCAGAAGCCTGACCCTGGAAACCCATCTCGTGAAGCTCCTGACAAACAGTTCTTGGGTTGGTGTTGCTTTCAGAAGCATCCTTAGGGATGAAGCACCTCCTAATGCTGTCTGGTGTTACCTTAGGTACTTCAAACTCATGATGCAGATCTAACTGACTGAACTCAATGGATTTCCATTAAACATGTAAACCATTTGATTTTGCAGTGGGCTGGTTCCCTGCCAAGGATTGTTCCTGCATTGCACCCTGTGCTGGCTGGGATTGGCTCTAGCAGACCCCCGTGACCCTGTGTTAGGATACAGTGGGTTGGGAAATGACCGACTGACTGACCAACTGATTTTTATCTCTCATATAAAACTCATTCAATGTGTACAGCTAACAAAAATGTTCATTGTTATAAGGGTATTGGAGAATACCTGGCCTGATGGAGATGATCCAAATATCTTTAAACTCATTTTAACTAAGTCAGTGTTTTTAAGATTTGCACCTTTATCTTCCCACACAGGCCCACCTGAAGGTACCGAGGTGATGGTCCTCACCCCCTTGGATGCTTTGGCCTTTTACAGTGAGAATAAAGACAGAAATGCAGGCCCAGAAGTTTGGAAAACTGAAGACTTTACTGAGCAGCCTCATGGAGACATTAAGGATGAAGACACCCAAGTGGACATATGGGTTTCAGAGGATTGTGTGAAGCAGGAGCCAATCGGTTTTAAGAAGGAGGAGGAACTCAAAATTAAAGTGGAGGTTACAGAAATTGAACTTTCATCAGGCATTATAAGTGAGCAGTCTGCAGGTGAAGATCTGACAACTGACCACCAAGTTAAGGAGAGCCACCTGGGATGGACTTTGGAGTGCAGTCAGTCATCATCTCAGCAAGAATGTGAGTCCGAAAATCAGCCACTGAATGAGGGGATATTAGGAACTGAATCAGAAGAGAAAGCTAACGATGAAGAACTGGAACAGGAGCAAACTGTAAAGGATCAGCACACCTCGGAAGAAAATTCAAAGACTCTCAGGAAAACGCAAGGAAAAAAATCCAATCAGTGTACCGAATGTGGGAAGAATTTCACCATGGCCTCAAGCCTGAAGGATCACCAAAGAATTCACACGGGAGAAAGACCCTACGAATGCACCGAATGCGGCAAGACTTTCAGCCGGACGTCCAACCTTAAAGCGCACCAGCGCATTCACACGGGAGAAACGCCGTACCAGTGTGCCGAGTGTGGGAAACTCTTCAGGTGGCTGCTGCAGCTTAGGACTCATCAAAGAATTCACGGAGGAGAAACACCGTGGCAGGGTTCAGAGTGCGGTAAGTTGTCTGGACATCACTACAGCTTAAAGTCCACTGCAGAAACAGGAGATGGAGCGGAGGTTAAAAACACGGGGGATGTAAAGTGAACGTGAATGACACTTCCAGGTATATCCATTCGCAATTCATTATCTCTCAAAGTTAGTTTTTGCGACAGCTGCAAATTTGTAACCAAAGTCATTATTCAAATTCATTGCATACTCTTTATGAATTTGCATTTATTTATTTATTTAAATTCAACGTGCGTGCCAGTCGTTTAATTGCCTGCCAGACCGAATTGCAGCGCAGTTGCACCTTAGCCATTCACAGAATTGCATCTCATACTTTCATACTCTTTACAAATGCTCTTTTTACATCGCGCTATTTTATTTTTACAAAGTCTACGAGGAAAACCCACTCTTTCAAATTGCAATAAAAAAATCAAAGAATGCCCCAGTAAAGCACTTTAAGGGTACATTCGCGTTACAAGCCTCATAATGCTAATTTCTGATTTTTCACAAAGATAGGATTTGCTTGTCTTGACGGTTCACATTCTTAAGTGACCTGCGCTATTGAACTGTAATGTGAACGCGTCTGTCCTCCGAATCGATGCACATCGATACGTCATCTGCGCCATCATCTCCGTGCTAATATCTTGAGTATGCATCGCGTTTTACTCAGGAGTATGGCAAACAGTTCATCAACCGCAAACGATTATGTCGAGAAGGCGTAAACAAGCCAGACAGCTCATTTGTGCTTCAGCCGTTCACAGGATCGCGTCACGTGAGCTCGCCTTTTACAAATGCTGTGCTTTTTCTATCTCTCTTTGTATTTTGGTAAATGTTATAAGGCAGTGGTTCTCAAACTGTGGGACGGCCCCCCTAGGGGTGCGCGAAGATGTGAAAAAAAAAGAAAGCAAGAATCGAAAATATGAAAAATCCATCTATTGAAACCAAAGCAAATTAACTTAAACTACATTCTGATACTAGAAAAATAAATATAGAGTTAAATAATAAGTGAAGTATGTATAATAAAATATGCATCTATGATATATCATTAATTAAAAAAGAACACATTGGTATTAGTGGGCTCGGGTCGCAAATACTTAAAGGTTGATAAATGCTGTTATAAGGTAATCCAATCTCTGAATTTAGATACAAAAAAAAAACCTTCAAAGTAGGTACCAGTGAAGCAGTTTAAACTGAGTGCCAGTCTAATGAGGGCATGAAAGAATGTGCCACAGTCACGACTCAGGGTGCTTATGATCACATCGGCTGCCTTGGTGTTTAAAAATGCTGCACCTTTTTCTCAGTTACTGTGTTAGATTTTGGTAAGTGTTACGTGGAAAACGGGTTCTTCTGAAATTGTATCAAAATGCACACAGCGGTGAAACCATTTAATTGTCTGCCAATCCAGTGCCAGGATGAAGGAGTGTGCTGATTGTTATTCTTCAGCCATTCTATAAGATTTTGCCTTTGCTGTTTAAAAACGCAATGTTTTTGCCATTGTTTTCCTCTAGGGGTCGCTAGCTCCCTGGTTGAAATAAGTTCTTTTGTAATTGCGGCGTCTTAAGTAACCCAAAACTATATAGATATAATATTAAAAGGCGATACCCAGCGGTAAGAAATCACATAAGAGAAAATAACTTAGCTCTCTTTAATGACGATTTACGTGGCATAATAGACGAGGAAGCCATAACAAGACTATCACCGAAGTGGGAGCCCCGATGTATACAGTCTGCCATTTTCATTGCTGCACTGGGAGGATTTTCAGGATCGGATGACGTTATCTCCCATCTGTCCGTGGGCTTCAAAGGTGTGCTGGGCAATGTTCCAAGGCTTTATACTCTTTCTCCACGTGCAGGCCCTTACTTAGGTAAATCATGCCGTTCTAAACAAGGAAAAGAGAGGCGTCAATTTCATGGTGACTTTAACACACAGAAATAGTGCACGTTGCCCATTTGTCTCTGTCTATCTTGTCCTATGTTTGGCCTAGCAGTTCTAAATGCTGAGCCCCAATTTGCTAAATCTGCCTCAGCTGTGCATTTAGAAAGAAAAGAAAAATATCCATCCACCAATCCTAACTGCAGGGTCATGGCAATCTGCTGGAGCCAATCCCAGCCAACACAGGGTGCAAGGCAGGAAACAAACCCTGGGCAGGGTGCCAGACCACCACAGGGTGCACACACACACACAGGACAATTTTGGATCACCAATGCACCAAACCTGAATGCCTTTGGACGGTGGGAGGAAACCCACACAGACAACATGCAAACTCCACGCAGGGAGGACCCGGGAAGTGAACCCGGATCTCCTAACTGCAAGGCAGCAGCACTACCACTACGCCACTGTGCCGCCCAAAAAGAAAAACAGATCTAAAATATTTGCACAGAGCACAGTGACATTAAACTTATATTCTGATTACAGCCATCACTGTATTTCATTTTTTTAAGTGTTGTAAGGATAGCCCATTATTCCAAAGTCACAATAGGATTAAAAAAAAAAATGAACATACTTGGGTGATGCGGTGGGCTGGCGGCCTGCCCAGGGTTTGTTTCCTGCCTTGTGCCCTGTGTTGGCTCCAGCAGACCCCCATGACCCTGTAGTTAGGATGTAGCGGGTTGGCTAATGGATGGATGGATGGATGCTTGGGTGAAGCAGTTTAAATTGCGTGGTATGTACCGAGCCACAGTGACCCCTCAAATGTTCATACAACCACAGAAAATCAATCAGCTTGGTGGGCCGACTGGTTTGTCAGTCGTTCTTGTAGCTCCACTAAAGTGGTCTTAATCAACATCCCATAGTATTTGAATCTTTTTCTCAAGCACAGGTTTATTGCAGGCTTTCCTTCCTCTCTCCATTAGTCTTCTCACTTCTCATTTTCCTTTCCCAGAATATCCCGAAGCCTCCTCCCAGGATACAGAAGGACCGCCTCATCTGGGCTCCGAGCTGGAGACTGAGCCTGCACGACCACTTGAAGATTCTGTCGTTTTCAAAAAAGAACCAGGACTCCATGATCAAATTCCTGGTTATATTAAACAAGAAGACATTCCGGTGTTATCTTCTGGGGAAACAGACTGTGGAATGAACATGAAATTGACCAGGGTTAAGGAGGAGGACAAGCTCATCCCGGTTAAAGAGGAAGCCGTAGAGCTGGAATATTCTTCCACTCATAAAGAAGTGGTTGCCTCGGTATCATTGACTGACTTGGTACTAAAGGATACAGTCTCCATCTGTAAAGTTAAGAGAGAGGTGGTGCAGAAAAAGGCTTCTGGGTCTGAAGGTGAAGGTGCAGATGAGGAGAAACCAAAAATGAATTTCTGGAAAAGGGAAAAGTCCCAAGTTAGTCGTGAGATTCAGATTCCTGATGAAACGTCAGAGAAATGTCATAAACTACCGCATCATGAAATACATCAGGATCTTCACAGCGAAGACAAACCACATCAGTGCACCGAATGTGGGAAGAGCTTCAAAGTGGCCAAAAGCCTTCGATATCACATGAAGATTCACACGGGAGAGAAGCCTTACCAGTGTAAGGAGTGCGGAAAGAGTTTCATACTGGGTACAAACCTTAGATATCACATGAGAAACCACACGGGAGAAAAGCCTTACCAATGTGACCAGTGTGGAAAGAGTTTCAATCACAGGACACACCTTATCCACCACCAGAGAACTCACACGGGAGAGAAACCTTACCAGTGCACCGACTGCAACAAGGCTTTCAACCGGCGAATGCACCTCATCCATCACCAGAGAGTCCACACAGGGGAAAATCCTTACCAGTGCACTGAATGCGGAAAGAGTTTCAAACAGGCGGCATTCCTTAAATATCACCAGAGAGTTCACACCGGAGAAAAACTCTACGAGTGCCATGAATGTGGAAAAACGTTCATCTGGAGTGCATATTTTAGACGTCACCTCGTAATTCACACAGGTGAAAAACCGTACCAGTGCAACGAATGTGGGAAGAGCTTCACGGACAGAGCAAATCTGAGCCGACACCAAAACGTCCACAGGGGAGAAAAACCCTACCAGTGCAACGAATGTGGGAAGAGCTTCAAACAGAAGTCATACCTCAAACAACACCAGGCATTCCACACAGAAGAGAAACCCTTCCAATGTAAGGAATGTGGAAAGTGTTTTAAAGTGAGGTCATACCTCAGACAGCACCAGACACTCCACACCTGTGGGAAGAGTTTCAGACAACGTGTAGCCATAAAGAGTATTCATACAGGAGAAGACACATAAGAGTGTGATGAATGGGAACATTTCTAGAAAGACATCGTCCACATGTAGGTTGTATGCTCACAATATGTAAAATGTCTGTTTTTCATATATCCATCCATCCATCCAGTATTCAACCCACTATATCCCAACTACAGGGTCACAGGCTACAGGCTTCGGGGCCGCCGGAGCCAATCCCAGCCAACACAGGGCGCAAGGTGGGAAACAAACCCTGGGCAGGGCGCCAGCCCACCGCAGGTTTTTAAGATATTGTGGAATAAATTAAGATAGCTAAATAAATAAATGAAGGTCATTCAAACTGTTGCAATTTAATCTCATAAGTGGCCAGGATTCAACCAACCAACCCAGGAGAATGTGAAGTAAAATTCAGCCTAACTTCTTCTTGAGTGACTGGCTTCGGGTTACCCTGGGCAAAAATGTACTTCACTCTCAAAGATCAAAGAAATAAATTCTAAAAAATGTCCCTAAAACACACACAAAATACCCTGACAAGGGAGAGGATCACCATTAACCCCTGGCTCCAATCTAGGACAATGTCACTCTTAAAGTCACTGCACTTTTCCAAAGTTTTACAGTACATCGGTGATTGTATGGTTCTGTGCTTGAAATTGTTGCACCTGTTAACAAGGAAATGTCTGAATGCGGTCATTTGAGTGGTGTCCACGATCGTTTTGGCCAATGAGTGTAATTCAGGTTAACTGGCAACTGGCCCTTGGAGTACGTGTGAGTGTGAGGCACTGTTTGGACTTGGCTCTTGCCAGGCACCCAATACAGATGATTACTGCCAAGAATTCATTTTCTTGGGATGTGATGAGTGAGTGTGTGTGTGGGGGGAGGCTTACATGAATTGCAATTCCATCAATGATCAATCAGTTTGGAACTGTCATAAAAAATATTAGTAGTTTCAAACATGTCTACAAGGGAACCCAGGTCTCCTTTCTGCGAGGCAGCAGCGCTACCTTCATAAAGTATCTGTCCATCTACCACTGTACCATCATGCCGACACAGAAAATATTACTTGGTGAAATAACATAACAGCGAAAAGAGATCAAATAGTGTTTGAGGATGTCTGGGGGAGAAGAGAGACAAGGCAGTGAGACAAAAGGACAGCTGCTGTACAGGCTTTTAAACCTTCAAAGCACCGCACAAGATGAAGATCACACGGCATGGCAGCAGCAGCAAGTCAGTAACTGATCGAGCAAAGGCGAGGTAAATAAAAAATGTATTTGTTTTTCATTGTATCACCGTTCAAGAGGGGGTTTTGGAGGAGTGACCGCGTCTCCATGGGGTGCATTCAGCACCCCATCTTCACAATGGCACATAGCAGGGGGGTATAGGAGTTGGGGAGCCTCTGCCATGTGACACCATATTCTAAAGTTAAGTGATTTCAATAAATTTTAAAAAAGACACAGTTAGCCCAGGCATTTTACAATGAACCATATGAGGCACAAGGCTTCAACGGAAAATTAAAGTATAAAACTTGCAGCATACATCCATTTTTCAAGCCAAGACAGCTGGCTAATACTGATGCGTATCTTGCGATTACACACGCACATTGTAAAACAGCTCATACATGTCATTTCTGAAAAGCAAAAAAGTATTACAAGATTCACACATTTTAAAAGAAGGCCAGCTGTGCCCAATACCTCAGCCTTTGTCTTCTTCTGCAATAACCTTTCACCCTGCCGCCATCACCAAACCCATCCAAGGGGGTCTGCTTTCCACTCCAATGACAAAATCATAGTAAACTGTTCATGCCAAGGGTTTGCTTTTGATGTGATTTACTTCTGCATTTTTGTGAGGATTTGCACAAAGGTATTGAAAACCTATCCTGGCCTTGAAAGAAATACGCGACAAAGAGATTATTTTCGGATCCATTTTGGTGTCACAAACATGCGTCGCATACACGGAAGGCATGTTTTCTTATATTGAAAGGGATTCAGTAAGTTGTTAATGTTTTTATTTTCTGTTTGAGCCCCTAAACCGGGCTTCCTAGGGTCCTAGCTAAAACGTCAGAGCTGGCTATCTATTTTCTCCTTTTTTATGTGTAAAAATCGCTAAACTTCAGAACACAATTTCGCGTGGCACATGTGTATAAGTCTCGTGATAGCCTCACAGTGACGCCTGCGCAGAGAATGCAAGACGTTTCATGTTTGCGAGCGCGAGTTGCACCCTGCGAGGGAAGAAAACACGCCGGACAACAGTTTCTCGATGCAGGTAAAAAAGACTTTATTGAACATTACTAAACTACGGGTATATACAGAACTGTCGCCTCGCCACTCATCACCCCAAAGTGCGTGTGGATTATGCCCTTACAGTGGCACTGATCTTCCAGCCGCTATACCGTATTAAGGTACTATCAAGAACTTTACAGCATGGTAAATACAAAAATGGTCTTACCGATCGGTTTTTCTTTAAAATTTCCGTCGTTCTGCCATCATCTTTGGAGCATTGGTGGTCCTCGCGCACTTTAGTTTAGAATGCCGACCGGCAAAATTATATGCGGCTCGGAGGCTTCGCGCAAGCGCAGACAGACGGGAGCGCAGAAAGACAGAGCGTCAGGTCGGTTGATTTTAGCGTTTCGTTGATTGATGGTAAAGAATCACTTTTCGTAGCATTGTGTATTGTTTTAAACTTGGAGGTTGTTGTGAGTTTGTGTTAGAAGTTATGTTTGATTACGCTTACGGTTTGGTGTGTATAAACGACCCCCGTACTAAGTGGAAGTGGTAGATCCCTATGCGAGTACTAATCGAATTGGAGAAATTATTATTATTATTATTATTATTATTATTATTATTATTATTAAATACATTTCTTTCTTTATAAGGACTGCATTGGCCACAGGATGGGGTCGTTGTTTCGATCGATCGAATAGAGAGAGAGAGAGGGGGGAGTAAGCGAGGCGCAGCAGTCTGACCGAGAGCTGGGTGGCGAAGCGCTTGGCGATGTAACCAGGAGTAGATCGAGGCACCTATTAGCCTGGGAAGACTCCTGAATTGTTACCTGGTAGGAGTTTAATACAAAAGGGCCGATTCAGAGCCTTTTTTTTTTTTTTTTTTTATTTGGGTATTTTAAAAGGACTGATTGTACCCCACCGGTTATAGGAGGGTAAGAGCCGTTGTTTTCTTTTTTCTTTCATATTTGCACTTATATTTTTTCTTTACTGTTTTCACCAAAGGATCGTTGTGTTTTGGATATCATTTTGTTTAGACCGTAATTATCACTGCAAATATTCTTGCACCAAAAACCGTTAGATCTTTTAAAATACTTTTGTGGAATAAAATCTATTTCTTGTACTTCTGCCTCATTTGTGCCTCCATAACTTTTTGAAGAAATAACTTTGACTTAAAAAATCCCGAACTTATCATTTAAGCGCTCTCCATCTGCAGCATAATACTGTATACACGTTGTCATTTATTTTACTATAATTTATGGTATGTTTGCCTCTGGAACCACTGCTTACAAAGTTGAACAAGTTTAGTTATATTTTATTACAGGTTAAGAAGTATCAAAAGAGAAAAATAATTCTGTAATCAGTGGATTGAATATGGGGCTCGTATTTGGGGCTCACTGACACGTTTTGGGGTGAAACTCCCACACTGCTGGAACTGCAGACTTATCTGGAAACATCGCCCACGGCTGCCATTACAATTTTAACAGGTTGGTGTGACAGCTCAAAGGCTAAAGAGAAACCTGGCACCGATGTCCATTCAGAAGGTGCCAGCCTTCATGTCCCCATAGCCACAGCACGCTGGCACCCCGATCAGTCTACAAACTGTTCAATCAGCCCTTGCAAAAAGGAGAAGGATCAGGTTCAGAGGATGCATTTTTTGCCTGCTGTAATATTTGGTTGGTGTTTCAAGAAGAACTGCCTGATTGTTTTGTGTTATCTTTACAATGCCAGGTAAATATGTCAGTCATTGTCTAACCTGTATAGTCCTATGGAGCACGGAGGGTACTGGAGCCTATCTCAGCTAGCTTAGGGCGCAAGGGAGGAACAAACCCTGGACAAGGTGCCAGGTAAAGATCCACACTACAGCACAGGGCTTATAAAAAGTCTTCACCTTTGGAACGTTTTCACATTTATTGTTATACAACATGGAATCACAGAAGATTTAATGTCTTTTTTAACATGTCGACAAATTATTATTATTATTATTATTATTATTATTATTATTATTAATCATAATCATAATCATAATAATAATAATTTATTTATTTGATGCCTTTATCCAAGGCGACTTACACATTTTTTTAAGAGATACCATTAATTATATGCCTCTTGTTTTTTTTTTTTTTCTTCCAACTGGAGCACAGGAAGGTGACTTGCTCAGTAGCTGGATTTGAACCCACAACCTCAGAGTTTGAAGTCCAAAGCCTTAACTCCTACAACCACACAAAATAATGAACTGCTTAAGTATTCAAGGCAGTGTTAAGTAGATGTCAGCCAAGCCAGCCTTGAGTCTACGTGTTTGGGTCTCTCTATCAGCTCTGGCATTCCTCCACATTCTGCTAGATGTCATGGTGGTCTTGAGTGAACAGCCCGGCCACACATCCATCTGCTCTCAGCTACTCCAAGGCACTCACACTGTTGCTTTGGCTTTATGGCTCGGATTTGTGGTCTTGCTGGCCTTCTTCCAAGGTGCGGGTTTCTTGCAGACTCTGACAGATTTTCCTCACATTTTGCTGCATTCTTGTTTCCCTCACAAACTTTCCAGGCCTTCATGGTGCAGAGAAATCTGTGATCTAGGAAGGGCTCAGTGACGGGTGGTTCTGAGGCTAAGGATCTGCGCTGGTATCCTGAAGGTTGCCGGTTCAAATCCCCGTTACTGCCAAAGAAGATCCTTCTGTGATGGGGTCTTGAGCAAGGCTGTTAACCTGCAATTGCTCCAGGGGTGCTGTACAATGGCTGACCCTGCGCTCTGACCCTAAGGGCTATGTGAAAACTAAAAAATATCTAATGCAAGAAATTGTATAAGGAGACATAAAGAACAATAAAGAAAGTGTGGACTCTTCCCAGTAGTTCCTCCTTTTATGGGGTGATGATAACTGACAGGGCCTGTTAGTTTCCTGATTATCCCAGGACCTCTGGCACAATTTCAGAGTTGTATTTCCACATCTGGCATATGTCTGATTGCATTTCTTGCTATTGTCTTATTTTCCCCTTGCATGAAACGCTTGGTGTCGTTTAAGGTTTGATCTCTGTCTAAAACCCTTTGCACACTTATTACATTGAAAGGGTTTTTCTCTCCGGTGCACTTGACAATGGCGGCTGTGGCTTGCCCGCTGTGCGAAACTCTTCCCACATTTGTTACACTGGTGCGGTTTCTCTCCCGTGTGTATTCTCTCATGATATCGCAGGACTGCACCCAGTCTGAAGCTCTTTCCACACGTGGCACACTGGTAAGGTTTTTCTCCTGTGTGAATTTTCATGCGATACCTAAAGCTCGAGTCTGACTTGAAACTCTTTCCACATTCATGACACTGGTAAGGCTTTTGTCCTCTGTGGATTCTCAGGTGATACCCGAGGCTTGTGTCTGATTTGAAGCACTTTCCACACTCATGACACTGGTAAGGTTTTTCTCCTGTATGATTCCTCATGTGATATTTGAGGCTCTTACCCAGACTGAAACTCTTCCCGCATTCGGCACACCGGTACGGTTTTTCTCCTGTGTGAGTTCTCTGATGGTGTGTAAGGACTCAGGCTGAAAGCCTTTTCACATTCATTACACTGGTAGGGTTTTTCCCCGGTGTGAACTCTCTGATGATACCTAAGATTGATAGATTGTGTGAAACTCTTCCCATAGTCATCACAGTGGTAAGGATTTTCTCCTGTGTGAAATGTCTGGTGTCGTCTAAGGTTTGAGTCCTGTTTGAAACTCTTTCCACATTCACTGCATTGGTAAGGCCTTCCCACCATGTGAATATTCTGATGATGTGTAAGATGTTCACGCTGATTTAAAGCTTCTTCACAATCAGTGCACTAAATGGGGATTGCCCCTGCTCGATTTATCATATTCTGTCTAAGTGTTGACTCAAATATGAAACTCTTTCCACACCCAGTGCATCGATGTGTTTTTTCTTCTTTGTCATTATCCCGGTGTATTTCACGAGTGTCTAATATATTCGAGTCCTTAGACTTGTCTCCAGGAATGTGAAGCTCACCAGCACCTTCAAACTCATGGAGCTCTTTAACATTCCCCCTCTTCAAGAAGTTCATTTTCAATTTCTCCTTCTCAGAAGCCTTGAGACCTAAGACCAGACTTTTATCAGGCCCTCTCAAATTGATCTCCTTCATTTTCAAATCGTTAATTAAGTCCTTGTCTACAGAATCTGATTGGGATACTGGAGTAAGTGTTTCACTTTTAGCAGTAGTAGAAAGTTCCAGTTCCGTCGCCCCCTCTTTAACACTGATGGACTCCTCCTGTTTAATGATGATGGATTCCTATTTATTTCCACTGTCTGGAATGCCATAAGAGAAATTTGGAATGTCTTCTTGCTTAATGTAACTAGAAAAGTCATCATGAGCTACAGGTAGAGTTTTGAAAAAGTCAGAATCTGCAACTCTTTGTGTCAGCTCAGTCCGCAGCATTGGGCCAAAACGAGGTGTTCCTTCTGTGTCCCGAGAAAATCCTTCTGGATGAAAAAAAAGACAATTAGATCAAATGGTCACTAGCAACCCAACACTAAAAATATACTTTGTGGTCACCAGGGGGCAACTCCCAACACTATAGGCTCATACACAAGTTCTTCAATAGCAAAGGGCTTTTTATTGTGTGAAACTCCCTAAGGAAGAGTTTCCCACACCACAACCACAATTAACAATGCTGATGTACAGTAACACTCTTGTGTTCTTCTCTCATCCTCCTCCACTCCTCCAGCAAACTTCATCCACCTCTTTCTTACTCTGACTCCCAGATTGAAGCATGGCTGCTCCTTTTTAAATAAATCCCAGGAGTACTTTCAGTGTTCAAAAACTGTGGCCCGAGAGCACTTCTGGGTAAGGCTGCAGCCCACTGAATTTGGGCTTACTAGTCCCTTCTGTGCCCCCTAACAGCACCCATGGAGCTCAACAGAGCTTAGGCAAAAAAATATAATTTCCAGTGTACCCCGTGGGAATCTGTAGTGGCACCAAAACCCTGAGGGGCTGCCACCCATCAGTTTGGAGGATACAATACCTTGAGCAAACTGCCTTCCTCCATCTTTCCATGCCATTGATGTTCCAGTCAGGTAAGGATCCCAGCACAGCTCAGGCCAGAATGCCAGTCCTCACATGGTGTTCCTCACAGGTTTTACAGAGGAACCTATACAATGCTATGGGATTTTCAATATGACTTTAGTTAACAATATTTGGAGGTGTGCCTTAGAAATAATAAATGTATGGAATTTCTCTTTAAAATTCCTTAAGAATTATTTTCCTGTAACATTTAATAGCAAGGAGCAATGAGTAGAATTGATGCTTCATGGATTGAGCATGCTGGGTTTGAATCCTGAAGCCGATGGTTGTCTGTGTGAAGTTCATTGGGTCTTGTGTTGCTAATTTGGTTCATTTGATTTCCCAGTTTCTCCATGTATTCCAGGTAGTCCAGTTTTTTCCACCACTCACTCCATCCTCATGCCGTATTGTATTGAGTCTGCAGCCCCCTGAACGACCTCATGTCTCATCTGCTCTGAGTCACCTGACTTGACTTTGTCACCAACACCAACCATGGACTTCGGGGGTCCTCTCTCTCTCTCTCTGCCACCTCCATTTGGTACCCACAGATGTCTCTTTAGCACCCCTCAGACTCCTTCAAACTTTTCTGCTGTCTTGGAAGACAGGAGAAAAGTCCTGTTGGGCACATTTATTCATTTATTCCCACACCCACACTAAAACCTGAACACTCCAAACCACTCTTGAAAACCCTCAGGACAATTAAGGAACATGAACATTTAAAACACAAATGAAACAACTAACAATGAGCTGTAATATCATAAGAATAGAATCCATCGTTCTCCCTTCCTTTCAGGCTTGGGGGTGATGGATCCTGGTTTGGCAGCCTTGTCCTCCTCTCATTGTCAATCCATCTTCGTCCCTCACTGTCACTAGCAGCTGCCATAAGCATGTGGGGCATCATTTCAGACTATTTTGAGGTCGCTGATTATGAATATTTTTGACTTTTCATCCTTTCTCATCCTGTATCAGACAGAGGAAAATGACACATTTCTATTAAAAAAGAGAATATCTAGACTTTAAACAACTAAAGTGAGACACACAGCATCATATTTCAAATATCTGACGCAATACTTCCTCTTTATTATGTACATGTACCTCATGAATTAAATCATGACATTTCTTATGAACTTCCCAAATTAGGGACGCTTACGCTAATTGAAATTTTTTGTTTTTTTTTTGAAGAAATTCAAGTTTTCTGGACAATACAAAGCTTGCTCTTCATATTTTTCTCCTTAAAAAACCTGGTGGTATGCTTAACCCATTGATAGAAAATTTGTATTTCAAATAAGAAATTATTGACATCTTTGCTTTAATTTTTAATGGCACACCATTTCTGTTATATTTTTATGTTGGCATGTAGCTCTGTCACTACATGTCACTTATGACCACACTAAAGTTTCACTGATAATCGTCGTCGTCACAATGGTATAAATAGTGGCCATGTTGACTTCTCCATTGCCCTACTTGTTGGATTTCTAAAAGTCTTTGAAAGATCATTTTTCTCGTGTTAATGGTTTGGATTTGAACAGGTATGGATCTGCTATGAAACTAATGAAGCTTAAGCTTCAGGTGCTCCTAATGTCAGAGGGGCCACAGAAGCAACTTTCGTTCACATTGCTTACAAAGTTTGGGTGTCTACTGTAGGAGAAGGGGTTATTAAAAATAATAATATGGACACGTGATGAGGAGAGACAATGCATCTATGGGCAAAAGAGTGATGGACATGGAAGTACAGGGGGGAGAGAAAGCGAGGGAGGCCAAAATGGAGGCAGATAGAGAAAATAAAAGAAGATTTGGAGGAACAAGGACTGACTGGAGAGAAGGTGTAAGGACTGAGCTGTCTGGAGAATGTTGATGTGGCACCTCAACCCCACATGGAAGTAGGAAAAGTTCATGATCAATAATGATTGATTGATTGATGATGATGAAGAACAAGAAGACAAAGAAGGAGAAGAAGAAGGTGGTCTTGTGTTCTGATGTCACTTTTTGTTGTTTACTTGTCATTTCCATATTGATGACATGGTCCATTTCATCATTGTCAGTGTTCCCCATGTCAGTTGTGTAACAATTCAACATTATTTGCTTCACCTTAAAGAATTTGAGGACTAAATTGAGGATCTTTTCATCTTGGGTCCAATACCTGTCTGAATTCTCTAAAGAACGTTAAGTTAGGCCAAAGACAAGAAAAACTTACCACAGGCTGAACCCTGATGCAGTTTTTCTGCAGGGTGAATTCTCCGATGAGCTTTAAGCTGCCGTGACCACCTGAAGGTCCTACCACACTCGGGACACACATATGGGTGTTCTGTGTGAAGGCGTTGGTGCATTTGGAGGGTTGATGCTTTGGAGAACGTCTTTCCACATTGAATATGATGATTGGATTTTATTCCTGTGTAACTCCTCTGCTGGATTTCAAGGTGTTGGCAGATCTTTGAGGTTTCTTTAGGGGTGTTCTGATCCTCTAGTTCAATTCTTAATGTCTCCTCATTCATAGGTTCATCTGCTCTTCTACACTCTTCATGAGCTGATGACAGCCTGTCCTCCAAAATCCACACCAGATGACTCTCCTTAACTTTGAAATATGCAGGTTGTATGGACAGCGAGACATAACAGTTACAGAGCTGGTTTTCACATTTCTTCCTTTCCCCTCATTAAGAAAAGACCTTAAGGAGTTATTTGGTACTTTTCATGTTAGATGTTGTTTATTGCTTTGGACTTTAAACCCTGAGGTTGTGGGCTCAGATCGTGCCACTGACATTTTGTGGCCACACTTCACCTGTCTGTGCTCAAACTGGAAAAACAAAAGAAATGTAAACACTTCAAGCCCTACAATGTTCTAGAAGTAGCACTTGATATCCAAATATGTAAATATAATGCACGACAACGTACTGCCCTATAATTTATTTATCTTTAGAATTCTACAAGTGTTGCCACGAATAACTTGGAAACGGTAATTTTAACATGTGTTCAAATGTCACAAATAAAGCCCCTCTGTTGTTCTTCCTTACAGTTATGAGGTCTTTCCTTCTTCTTTTCAGTTTCTTCACTGGTTGTGATCACCAGCGGCCCCTCAACTCGTCGGCATCCAGATTTCTTACCCCGTCTCTTCCAGTCCAATTTAGTCCACCAGTCGCCTCCCTTTTTTAGCTCGTGCCCCCCAGTGCTGTCCGACCCCGTCCGTCTGCCGCTCGTCTTCAGTATCGGCTGTTCGGAGTCGCCCGCTCAAGTGCTTTCAACTCCTGCAGATGTTCTTCAAGTTTTCGCAGGATGATCTCTGATGATGTCGATTTCGCTCTCGGTTTCTTACGATCTTTAGGAGTGTCCTCAGTACATTTCAGTGCTGAGAACAATTTAAAAGTTGCGCATTTGTTATTACTGTGAACTGCAGAGGAGGACCAACAGAGAAACACGGAGCGCCGCAGAGGAGAAGGGAGCGTGCGGGAAAGTGCCTCTGCGCATGTGCGCGTGAAGTGCCACGGAATTCGCACGTCGCGTTTCTAAAAGCGCCTTATTGATTTAAGGTGTGTTACTGCCACCTACTGGCAATTATAATTTAATTTTTTTTTTTCTAAATTATGTTAAATGTTTTTCACATTCCTATAATATGTAATATGCATTTACAAATGCTGTATATGATCTAGTCTAACAAAGATTTGAAAAGTCGAGGCCTCACTCGTAGGACCAGACCTCATACTTGGTAGTTTTACTATAAGAACAAAAAGAAACCTTTCCAGATTTTATAGCGAAGTGAAAAATGTTGTATGTATCCACAGTATATACACTATAATATTTAGCCACTCCCAGAACGGTCTTTTTTAGTTAGGCGTTAGGGTAGGGGATGATAGCCTTGCGGCAATGCATGGGGTACACTGTTCCAGGTATAAAAAAATTATTTAATCAGGATTCATTATTCCATCTACTTATATAGTGGTCTGTTGACATTTATCAGAGCTGTTCCTATGTATTCCACAAATAACTATTTTATCTTAAACGTTATACATTTGTAACAAAATTTTTAATTTTGTTTAAAACAATCAGTCCTCTATAAGGATCTAGACTATTGATTACTTTGTTAATAATTTACAAAATACAAATTATTTTTACTTCAAAATCAAACAGTTAACTGAAGATATAAAAAGAACATAACCAACAGTTCTAAACTGACCACCTATATATATTTTTAATTAGGTATTCCTATTCACTATTGTTATGACCCTGATTTCATTTACTCTCTAACCTATTATCATGCCCATTCTTTATTTTATCTGTCCTTACAAAACACATATCACACAATAACCCCCTCAAAAGCCATTAATCTCCTGGGGCTGACTCCCCCCATCTTAAGCTTAGGGCCGTACCCCCTGGGGTTAGGTTCAGGATTGGTGCAAGGGGTAGATCATCTTAGAAACACTAGGTGACCGACACACAATACCAATCTGTGTCAAGTGCAAGGCAAGAACCACACTGCTCCCGGACAGTGTGCCTACAGTGTGCCGTTCTGATTCCGACTTGCTCTTTTCCTCCTCAAAGCCGTTTGATTACTAAACTTGATCTGTTGCTGTTTCAGTTTAGGCAGCTCATAGTCCTGCGATTTTCTTGGGTAGCGGGTGGCTGTGAGGCTCAAATTTTACGAAGAGTCTATGGTTGTATTTTGTGAGATGATGACGATCTCTGAGGGTATCGCAGTGAAAAATCCCACCCTAACCCTCTCCCGATTGGTGCATTTTAAACGTTCTGTGGTGCACTGTCCCAATTTACAGTAACTCACCGATTAGACTATGGAAACACAGGGGGACAGATAAAGAAACAGAACAGAACAGAAGACTCGATGCTATGAGAAAATAAAAAGCTAAAATTTCTATCATCATTCCAGGAGCTCGGCAGCTCAAGGTAATGGAAGCTTTGTGATTAATATGTATATTGTAATGATTTAATCTTTACATTTTTAATACACAGTTTGTAAAGTGAAGCCAAAAACATTAAATAGTAAAGAATTGAGAGTCCAACTTGATGAAGATCTAATGCAGCTTAGCTTAGAAGTCCACACATCTTCATTCATTCTTTCTGGGCTTTTCTTTACCGTGTGATTTGTTTTATAAATTCTTGAAGGTGCAATCTGACTAAAAGTCCTTCGGTACTCATCACTTTCGTAAGGTTTCTGTTAGGATTCATTTCTCCATATGTGTTAGTGCTCCGTCTTGATGGATCTGAACCTGTGAATTCACCGATGACGTCAACGCTGTGCACTTCAGGTGATAGACCCCCAACATTCATAACGTTTCTGTTGTGCATTCATTTTCTGGTGCTCTCAGCAGACAGAGGCCTGTTTGAAACTCTTCACTCACTCTGCACCCTGGAAAGGTCTTTCACCGGAGTGAATCCTCTGATGATTTACGAGGTTTATACGCTGTGTGAAACTCTTTCCACATTCAGCGCAGTGGTGAGGCTTCTCGCCTGTGTGAGACCTCTGATGAACCAAAAGGTGTCCGCGTTGTTTAAATGTCTTTTCACATTCGTTACACTGGTAAGGTCTTTCTGTTTGGTGAGCTTTACAATGACGCCGAAGATTTTCCAGGTTAGTGAATTGCTTTCCACATTCATTACACGGTAAACGTTTTCCACCAGTGTGAAAGGGCTTTTCGCCCGTGTGTAATGCTGCGTGTTCTTTCAGACACGATTTCCTCCAGAAACTCTTTCCACATTCGTTACATTGGTAAGGTTTTTGGCCTGTGTGGAATGTGGAGTGCTGTTTGAGGTTTGATATCGTCCTGAAGCTCTTCCCACATGTGTTACATTGGTGAGGTTTTTCTCCCGTGTGAACTTTGCGGTGTTGGGAAAGGTTTGTGTTGTAAGTGAAAGCCTTCCCACATTCCTCACACTGGTAAGGTTTAACTCCACTGTGAATCTTCTGGTGTTGGCTAAGATTTGACCTGTGTGTGAAACTCTTCCCACAGTCGCTGCACTGGTACGCCTTTTCACCTGTGTGGTATCTCAAATGAAGTCGAAAGTGGGCATGCCACATGAAGCTCTTCCCACATTCAGTGCACTGGTATGGCTTTTCTCCGGTGTGAATTCTCATATGAATGAAACAGTTTGCCTTCTGTTTGAAACTCTTCCCACATTCATTACATTGGTAAGGTTTCTCTACAGTGTGAGTTCTCTTATGATTTCTAAGTCCTGTGCCCAGTAAGAAACTCTTCCCACATTCATTACACTGGTAAGTTTTCTCCCCTGTGTTAGTTCTTGGATGGGGTGCGAGATATCGTTGATGGCTGAAAGTGTTCCCACAAGGCTCACTTTGGCATAGCTGGCCCTCTGTGTGAATGGCCATGTGAATTCTAAGGCTGGCACTGTGTTTGAAACTTTTCCCACATTCATTACACTGGAAAGCTTTCTCTCCTGAGTGGGTTCTCTGATGATATGTAAGATATCTTCGCTGGCTGAACGTCTTCCCACACAGCTCACACTGGCAAGGTGGTTGCTCTTTGTGAAGTTTCGTGTGGCGACTAAAGCTTGTACTCTGTGTGAAACTCTTTCCACATTTATTACATTGGTACGGTTTCTCACTGCTATGAATTCTCTGGTGATTTTTGAGGACTGCACCAAATCTGAAACTCTTTCCGCACTCGTTACATTGGTAAGGTTTGTCCCGTGCGTGATCTCCCTGATGATGCCGATTGAAAGTCTTCTCACAGTCTGTACATTCGTAAGGGACTTGTTCTGTATGTTGGAATCTAAGGCCTGCATCCAAAATGAAACTCTTTCCACAGCCAGTGCATAGATGTGTTTTTTCTTCTTTTGGAATTTTCTGGTGTATTTCTTGATGATCTGACATATCCAAGCCCATAAATGTCTCTGATGAGGATACTGGAGTAAGCATTTCTTTTTTAACAGTAAGCGCCAATTCTGAGACCTCGTCTTTAACATCAATGAACTCCTCCTTCTTAATGCTGTAGGATTCTTGTTTCCTTCCACTGTCTGAAACCCCGTCAGGAAAATCTGGAATATCTTCTCGCTTAACATAACTAGAAATTTGATGAGGAGCTAGTGGTTGAGCTTTGAACAAGTCAGAATCTGCAACTCTTTGTGTTGACTCAGTCTCCAGTCTTGGGCCAAGATGAAACGTTTCTTCTGTGTCCCATGAAGAGCATTTTGGAAACTCTGGATAAGGAGAAGAAAAATATTAGAACAAGACAGTCACTGATGAAGATGCACTTAAAGTTAAAGACTTTAACTTTATTCTATCTGTTGCAAACCCCACACTAAAAATATTCCTCTACAGAAGATCCTATTAAAATACTATGAGATGTTCATTAAGACAAATACTGTAGTTAGCAACATTTTGTGGAATGTTCTAGAAATGAGAGTATGTTGCCATAGACTCACTCCAGGTAGCAGATTTGTACTGGTGGCCAACTGTAAATCTACAACCTCTGGATTACAATGGCCCTCTGATCAGCCTGAGTTAGTAGGAGAACTCCTGGCCTTGGCCAAGTAGACATTTCTTTTGAACACTGAGAGCAGAGCTCCTCCTGGTGACATCAGCTGAACTCTCTCTCTCTATCTCTTATTCAGACCCCATCTTACTGTGCAGTGCCACAGTGCAAATCCTGCCGACTATGCCAAATGTATTTTATGTATTAGTGTGAATGTTTGTGTATTATGTGTTTTATTGTTGTTGTTAATTATGTTTTGTGTCTTAATGTTATTTCTGTTGGTTTCGATTGTCATTCTGTAATTGTCTCTTTTAATTGTCCTGCTGTTCTTTGTGTGTGTGGAGCACCAGGAGGATTGGCCAACACAAGATTTATTAACCGCATAAGTCAAATGTGATGTGATACTTGACTAAAAGTCATGTTGAAGTTTGTGATGTGACATCAGCTCTTGTTGTACACTCATCCATTCCACCCTGTTGACACCATCTGGCTGAATACTGGCGGTGCACCCCATAGGGACTCTGTAATAATTCTAAATTACCCTGCACTTTTGTTCTGCAGTGGGGTGGCGCTCTGCCTGGGATTTGGTCCTGCGTTGTGCCCTGTGCTGGCTGGGATTGGCTCCAGCAGACCCCTGTGACTCTGTGTTAGAATATAGCGGGTTGGACAATGACTGACTGACTGACCTGCACTTTTGTTTTCACCTAAAACAATCTCTTGACTAAGTGGAAGGTCTTCAAATCTTGGGTTCAAAACCTGCACGAATTCTCTAATGAACTTCAAATTACGGCAAATGCAAGAGAAACTTACTGCAATCTGAATCCTGAGATGGTTCTCCTCCGGTGTGAATTCTCTCGTGATCTTTGAGCTGCAGTGACCACCTGAAGGTCCCCCCACACTCAGGACACTTGTATAATTTTGCTCCAGTGTGAATGCATTGGTGCACTTTGAGGTTTGATGTGGTGGTGAGCGTCTTTCCACACTCAGCACACTGATGGGTTATTTTTCCTTTGTGACTCTGCTGGATTTCAAGGTTTTGTGCTTCAATGAAGGTCCTTGAGGTTTCCTCAGAGGTGCTCCAATCCTCTATAGCCTGCTCCTCATCAATCCCTTT